>NC_069502.1:1180497510-1180542510 GCF_027579735.1 Bombina bombina
CTGAACGTACCATAAGCTCGGCAGTCTGTGAAACGGCAGTAGCCAACTCCAGAACCCCCCATTTTAGGGTGTACCTGGAAGACACCTCCGAACGGAGAATCACTTGCTGGGGAGAATTATCAGACTAATAAACTCTCAACCCTAAAGAGAGGAGGAAAACAAACAGTCATTGAGAGTTGCCACTGAACAATCAATCACCTCCTATAATACTAAGGGACCCCTAGTAGATGAATTAGGTCATAGAAATGAAATGCCCAAATAAAGACAACTGAGGCCAAGCCATCAGAGTAAATTAACTCACCCTCATACTTAAAGTGACACTGTACCCAATTTTTTTTTCTTTCGTGATTCAGATAGAGCATGAAATTTTAAGCAACTTTCTAATTTACTCCAATTATCAAATTTTCTTTATTCTCTTGGTATCTTTATTTGAAATGCAAGAATGTAAGTTTAGATGCCGGCCCATTTTTGGTGAACAACCTGGGTTGTCCTTGCCGATTGGTGGATAAATGCATCCACCAATAAAAAAACTGCTGTCCAGAGTGCTGAAAAGAAAAAAGCTTAGATGCCTTATTTATCAAATAAAGATAGCAAGAGAATGATAAAAAATTGATAATAGGAGTAAATTTGAAACTTGCTTAAAATTGCATGCTCTATCTAAATCACGAAAGAAAAAAATTGGGTTCAGTGTCCCTTTAAGAGGAATGCGGACACTTCCGAAATAGAAAATCTTCAGGAATGTTTCCAGAAACACACGCCCTGAGACAGGTACTCCTGAAAACCAGTACCAGAGGGAGTCTCTCATCCACTGATCCTGATCTATCCACCAAGTCAGATCCGAATATTCCCTTGATAACCTGGTCCTAGATAAAAAATCTTCTATTAGACCGAGAATCTATGAAGATCCCCTTAACACACCCTTGCAGATGGAGTAAAGAAACTCCTCTCCAGAAATGTTTCCCCCCATAGGAAAGAAGATTGGACACAGTCTTTAGAAAAAGAGATTGCTCCAGGGAAAAATTAAAACTGATCATATTCCGAGACCTAGAAGTCCCTCTAGGATGACGAAACTCAGAAACTTGAAAAGATACCGATCATGGGAACAAAATATAAACATCCCTCAGGTCTATGTTCACTATGAACAGACCCCTCTTGTACCAAAGGAAAGTGGGTACTTCTTTGAAGGTCAGAACCTGAGAAAAACTTGAGGAAATATCTAGATCTTGTTTCCAGATTGAAACAGTCACTCCCAGAGAAGATCTTGAACTCGGTTCAAGGAAAACCTCTCATCAAAATTAGACAGCAGATACTCTAGAAAAAGGAAAAAAATAAACCCTCCGTTAGTCCTACTAACTTGACATGTGGAAGGAGGATGATTCTGCCAAATCAAACCCAAAAAGGACTCAACCTTGAAAGGAAAAATCAGAAGCGTGGAATTGTAGAAACCTAAACCATAGAAGCTGCCACTACAGAGCTATAAACCTAGGCTGAATCACTTAGCCACAGGTAGGTTTCTTCGCTGACCAATAAATCAGCCACAAAGCTGTAAAGACCTGCTGATTTGTTAAATATTGAAAGAAAGCCCATGACTGGTTACAAGCTCTGAAAAATGAATCTTCAAGCCAGGCTTGCTAACTACTAGGTCACAACCGCCATCAGCGGGCTAGTACAACGAACTTAAGATGACAGTACATTGCTCTGAAAGAACAATTAAACTCCAGCTTCTAAATACAATGTAATAGTGCTATGCATTGTAAACCGCAGTTAATCAACCGTAAGGGTCTCAAGGCTCCGCACATTTTATCAACCTCGGGAGAAAGAAAAGCTGAGTGGAACCTC
Organism: Bombina bombina; assembly: GCF_027579735.1. Classification (NCBI taxonomy): domain Eukaryota; kingdom Metazoa; phylum Chordata; class Amphibia; order Anura; family Bombinatoridae; genus Bombina; species Bombina bombina. The sequence goes on from NC_069502.1 coordinate 1,180,499,350, forward strand.
GCTGAGGATCGAACCTGCAACCATTGGGCTGCTTCAGAGATCAGTCACAATGCCATAGTATGCTGAGCTATCTGCCCTTTTATCTAAAGATCCGAAAAAGCTAGCTACCCTCTATAGGGGTCAAAGCTCCCTAGCCCCAGTATAAAAGCTTCTACGACTGGCACTTAAATGGAGCCAGCGACAGAAAAGTCCTTTAAGGATGGTAAACAGAGGGAAAGGTATCTCCAGTACCTCCCATTCCTATGAAATCTCAATAGCATGACTAGAAACACTTCCACCTCGGAAGTAACTTCCAAAGTTGACAACGACCGGAGTATCGGAGTCGACCAGGTAACTAAAACCTCCTTTGACAGTACACGAGGAGTGCAAGCATACATCTGAAGTAGAAACATATCCCCATTTGGGGAATCTAACCTTGGGTCTCAGGATTAATAGTACACAATGGAAGCCACTATGCTACCAGTGCTTTACTCCACTCCAGCATCAGATGAAGGATTTATACTGTTCAAATCTGAAATTCCCATCAGGAACCAGATCTATAGTGCCTGCACACTGCCAGAAACACCCTTACTAAGGGGTTTTCTATCCCAAATAAATAACAATAGCATGCTAGAGTCCTAAACCCCATTAGTGCCAGCCTTCTAGTCCCAGAAGAACAAAAGGCACTTACCTGCATTCTAGCGGTCCGGCAGTCGGACGACTCACAAAGTTTGAGAGGATACCGCTCCTCACAGAGACCTGTGGAAAAAAGAAAGACAGAGTAAACTTACTCAGTCTTGTTATACCAGGGCAGCAACTTGTTAGGAAAACACAGCAAAACACAATTTACAAGTTCCTAACTGCTTTAAAGCCACCACTGCCCTACTGAAAAGACTGACATGGACTACGGCTACACCCCAAGCAAAATCAGGGGAAACCTGCTCTGCTTAAAAAATAACCAACTCTTGATTGAAGAATCAGACACCAACTTTACCACCTCCTTGCAACTGATACAAGCAAAGAGAATGACTGGGGGTTGTGGGTAAGGGGAGTGGTATTTAACAGCTTTGCTGTGGTGCTCTTTGCCTCCTCCTGCTGGTCAGGAGTGATATTCACAACAGTAATTGATGATGATCCGTGGACTCATCGTGTCATACAAAAATGCATACTAAAACATCAATACGTCATATAGGAATATCGCTATTTTGAGCCAAAAGTTAAAATTACAACTCAAAAATTCTGATTATTAAATCCACAGATAAAACTTTTGTAAGTTAATCCACCATACATATATACTTGATAAACTGGTTCACTATGGTCAAAGTTTAATGATGTGATTGTTCACTTTTAAGTGTTGCTGATAGATCTCAGTTATCAGATAAAGCCTGTCTTCAGGTGAAACGCGTTGATGGCATCCCATGTGACGTCACTCACAGCCCATCCGGGACCGCACACAGAGAAGTTACAGAACGAAGAAGGTGAGAGAAAAACGCCAAACTCCCACCACAAGTGTGGTGCCTGATTATCACTAAATCCAGGCCGGGGAGGAAGATACGTTCTAAAGGTAATACCATGGAAGTGGGACTATCAAAAAGGTTAGACATCAAAAGGCATAAAAGCGGAAAGGTAACAGAGTCAACCACTAGCTACATTTGTGTTTACAAATAACATTTATTACACGCATTAGATTGATGTGATCTCTGAGATCTATAAGCAACACTTAAAGGTGAACAATCACATCACTAAACTTTGACCATAGTGAACCAGTTTATAAAGTATATATGGTGGATTACCTTACAAAAGGTTTATCTGTAGATTTAATAATCAGACTTTTTGAGTTGTACTTTTAAAGGGACACTGAACCATGATTCAGATAGAGCATGCAATTTTTTTTAATTTTTTTTTTCAATTTTTTTATTATTATTAGTTTTCAACATATTACATTAAATCAATTATTTTCAGCATACAGTACATAATCTAAACATAAACATTATTAAATCTACAATCATTAATGTTGTTAATTCAAACTAAAACTGCAATCTCTAAATTAATAAAGCAAAAAAGAAGAAAAAAAACTAAAACTTCTGCCTATAAGGGTTGGGAAAAAAAAAAAAAAAGACAAAACTAAAGAGTTAATACTTTAAAAAGCCAAAAACACAATCCATCCCCATACTTAGGCATCCTATTAGAGATTCCAGGGTTGATTGCTACTTACCAGCCAGTAGCCAACCCACACTCCATTTATAATTAAATTAGTTAACTTAGTTGGTTACGGCTTTAATTGTATGTTATGCCGGTGCTAATATATTCGTTCCTTCACTAACCTACCGCCTAAATTTTCCCTTCACTCCCTTTCTTTTTTTTTTCTCTTTCCCCCACCATGATTAAATCAGCAACTATCCACTTCTCATGGAGCAAACAACAAACAAAAACACACAAAAAAAAACAAAAAACTACCATATCCCCAAGAGCACTAATTCTGAGTTCTGAAACGGGAGAATTATCTGGTCAATTTCTGGGGCCGGGAGTGATTTAATGAATGCTGCCCACTTACTAAAAAATGATCTAATTTCAGCTTCCTTATCAATATTAGTATCTCGCTGTTCTAAAATGCATTGTTTCTTGAGGAAATTTTTGATCTCCAATATCGTTGGTAAGTCTCTTAGGCCTAGATTTGGAGTTCGGCGGTAAAAGGGCTGTTAACGCTCCGCGGGCTTTTTTCTAGCCGCACCATAAATTTAACTCTGGTATCGAGAGTTTAAACAAATGCTGCGTTAGGCTCCAAAAAAGGAGCGTAGAGCATTTTTACCGCAAATGCAACTCTCGATACCAGAGTTGCTTACGGACGCGGCCGGCCTCAAAAACGTGCTCGTGCACGATTCTCCCATAGGAAACAATGGGGCTGTTTGAGCTGAAAAAAAACCTAACACCTGCAAAAAAGCAGCGTTCAGCTCCTAACGCAGCCCCATTGTTTCCTATGGGGAAACACTTCCTACGTCTGCACCTAACACTCTAACATGTACCCCGAGTCTAAACACCCCTAGCCTTACACTTATTAACCCCTAATCTGCCGCCCCCGCTATCGCTGACACCTGCATATTTTTTTTAACCCCTAATCTGCCGCTCCGTAAACCGCCGCAACCTACGTTATCCCTATGTACCCCTAATCTGCTGCCCTAACATCGCCGACCCCTATATTATATTTATTAACCCCTAATCTGCCCCCCTCAACGTCGCCGACACCTGCCTACACTTATTAACTCCTAATCTGCCGAGCGGACCTGAGCGCTACTATAATAAAGTTATTAACCCCTAATCCGCCTCACTAACCCTATCATAAATAGTATTAACCCCTAATCTGCCCTCCCTAACATCGCCGACACCTAACTTCAATTATTAACCCCTAATCTGACGACCGGAGCTCACCGCTACTATAATAAATGTATTAACCCCTAAAGCTAAGTCTAACCCTAACACTAACACCCCCCTAAGTTAAATATAATTTTAATCTAACGAAATAAATTAACTCTTATTAAATAAATGATTCCTATTTAAAGCTAAATACTTACCTGTAAAATAAACCCTAATATAGCTACAATATAAATTATAATTATATTATAGCTATTTTAGGATTAATATTTATTTTACAGGCAACTTTTTAATTATTTTAACCAGGTACAATAGCTATTAAATAGTTAAGAACTATTTAATAGTTACCTAGTTAAAATAATAACAAATTTACCTGTAAAATAAATCCTAACCTAAGATATAATTAAACCTAACACTACCCTATCAATAAATTAATTAAATAAACTACCTACAATTACCTACAATTAACCTAACACTACACTATCAATAAATTAATTAAACACAATTGCTACAAATAAATACAATTAAATAAACTAGCTAAAGTACAAAAAATAAAAAAGAACTAAGTTACAAAAAATAATAAAATATTTACAAACATAAGAAAAATATTACAACAATTTTAAACTAATTACACCTACTCTAAACCCCCTAATAAAATAACAAAGCCCCCCAAAATAAAAAATTCCCTACCCTATTCTAAATTAAAAAAGTTACAAGCTCTTTTACCTTACCAGCCCTGAACAGGGCCCTTTGCGGGGCATGCCCCAAGGATTTCAGCTCTTTTGCCTGTAAAAAAAAACATACCATACCCCCCCCAACATTACAACCCACCACCCACATACCCCTAATCTAACCCAAACCCCCCATAAATAAACCTAACACTAAGCCCCTGAAGATCTTCCTACCTTGTCTTCACCATACCAGGTTCACCGATCCGTCCTGGCTCCAACATCTTCATCCAACCCAAGCGGGGGTTGGCGATCCATCATCCGGTGCTGAAGAGGTCCAGAAGAGGCTCCAAAGTCTTCCTCCTATCCGGCAAGAAGAGGACATCCGGACCGGCAAACATCTTCTCCAAGCGGCATCTTCAATCTTCTTCCATCCGGTGCGGAGCGGGTCCATCTTGAAGCAGGCGACGCGGATCCATCCTCTTCTTCCGTTGTCTCCCGACGAATGTTCCGATCAGCCAATAGAATGCGAGCTCAATCTGATTGGCTGATTGGATCAGCCAATCGGATTGAATTTGATTCTGATTGGCTGATTCCATCAGCCAATCAGAAAATTCCTACCTTAATTCCGATTGGCTGATAGAATCCTATCAGCCAATCGGAATTCGAGGGACGCCATCTTGGATGACGTCCCTTAAAGGAACCGTCATTCGTCGGGAGACAACGGAAGAAGAGGATGGATCCGCGTCGCCTGCTTCAAGATGGACCTGCTCCGCACCGGATGGAAGAAGATTGAAGATGCCGCTTGGAGAAGATGTTTGCCGGTCCGGATGTCCTCTTCTTGCCGGATAGGAGGAAGACTTTGGAGCCTCTTCTGGACCTCTTCAGCACCGGATGATGGATCGCCAACCCCCGCTTGGGTTGGATGAAGATGTTGGAGCCAGGACGGATCGGTGAACCTGGTATGGTGAAGACAAGGTAGGAAGATCTTCAGGGGCTTAGTGTTAGGTTTATTTAAGGGGGGTTTGGGTTAGATTAGGGGTATGTGGGTGGTGGGTTGTAATGTTGGGGGGCTTGGGTATTGTATTTTTTTTTTACAGGCAAAAGAGCTGAAATCCTTGGGGCATGCCCCGCAAAGGGCCCTGTTCAGGGCTGGTAAGGTAAAAGAGCTTGGACTTTTTTAATTTAGAATAGGGTAGGGAATTTTTTATTTTGGGGGGCTTTGTTATTTTATTAGGGGGCTTAGAGTAGGTGTAATTAGTTTAAAATTGTTGTAATATTTTTCTTATGTTTGTAAATATTTTATTATTTTTTGTAACTTAGTTCTTTTTTATTTTTTGTACTTTAGCTAGTTTATTTAATTGTATTTATTTGTAGCAATTGTGTTTAATTAATTTATTGATAGTGTAGTGTTAGGTTAATTGTAGGTAATTGTAGGTAGTTTATTTAATTAATTTATTGATAGGGTAGTGTTAGGTTTAATTATATCTTAGGTTAGGATTTATTTTACAGGTAAATTTGTTATTATTTTAACTAGGTAACTATTAAATAGTTCTTAACTATTTAATAGCTATTGTACCTGGTTAAAATAATTAAAAAGTTGCCTGTAAAATAAATATTAATCCTAAAATAGCTATAATATAATTATAATTTATATTGTAGCTATATTAGGATTTATTTTACAGGTAAGTATTTAGCTTTAAATAGGAATCATTTATTAAATAAGAGTTAATTTATTTCGTTAGATTAAAATTATATTTAATTTAGGGGGGTGTTAGTGTTAGGGTTAGACTTAGCTTTAGGGGTTAATCAATTTATTAGAATAGCGGTGAGCTCCGGTCGTCAGATTAGGGGTTAATAATTGAAGTTAGGTGTCGGCGATGTTAGGGAGGGCAGATTAGGGGTTAATACTATTTATGATAGGGTTAGTGAGGCGGGTTAGGGGTTAATAACTTTATTATAGCAGCGCTCAGGTCCGCTCGGCAGATTAGGGGTTAATAAGTGTAGGCAGGTGTCGGCGACGTTGAGGGGGGCAGATTAGGGGTTAATAAATATAATATAGGGGTCGGCGGTGTTAGGGGTAGCAGATTAGGGGTACATAGGGATAACGTAGGTGGCGGCGCTTTGCGGTCGGAAGATTAGGGGTTAATTATTTTAAGTAGCTGGCAGCGACGTTGTGGGGGGCAGGTTAGGGGTTAATAAATGTAATACAGGGGTCGGCGGGGTTAGGGGCAGCAGATTAGGGGTACATAAGTATAACGTAGGTGGCGGTCGGCAGATTAGGGGTTAAAAATTTAAATCGAGTGGCGGCGATGTGGGGGGAGCTCGGTTTAGGGGTACATAGGTAGTTTATGGGTGTTAGTGTACTTTAGGGTACAGTAGTTAAGAGCTTTATGAACCGGCGTTAGCCAGAAAGCTCTTAACTCCTGCTATTTTCAGGCGGCTGGAATTTTGTCGTTAGAGCTCTAACGCTCACTTCAGAAACGACTCTAAATACCGGCGTTAGAAAGATCCCATTGAAAAGATAGGATACGCAAATGGCGTAGGGGGATCTGCGGTATGGAAAAGTCGCGGCTGAAAAGTGAGCGTTAGACCCTTTAATCACTGACTCCAAATACCGGCGGTAGCCTAAAACCAGCGTTAGGAGCCTCTAACGCTGGTTTTGACGGCTACCGCCGAACTCCAAATCTAGGCCTTAGTTTCCACTTTTTAAATATTAAATATCTGGCTGCCAGAATAACTGAGATAACTAGTTTTCCATTAAACTGCTGATCTTCCTGGTTCTTTAAAGAAAAAAATATAACCTATGTCAGTGAGAGATCCAGAGGGGAGATCTTAAGTGATGTCTTCAACCAGAATTCTATTTTGTGCCAGAACTGCCTAATCAATGGGCAGTTCCACACCATATGTGTCAAGTTTGCAGCCATCAGAGAGCATTTAGGACATTTATTAAAATTCAAATTCCTGAGTTTATACCCTTTTTCAGGGGTATAATAGAACTTGTGTAAAAGTTTCAGATGCGCCTCTCTCCATGTAGCTGAAATCGTAGCTTGAGACACTTTCTGAATAGAAGATTGAATAAATTTGCTATCAATATTGTCTTGTGATAACATTAGATTCCAGTTGTTAGCTACTTTTTCAAGAACGTGCATCCCTTTACTTGCTCCAAGAATTTGGTAGCAAGGGGTAATGGACATCAACCCTTTTTTCACTAGAGAGAGCCAGCCCTCTAAGTTACCTAGATCCCAGCACCACTTAGCTGTCCTCATTAGGTCAATAATATAATGTCTTGTCTGCAAATACGCAAAAAACTCTTTGTTAGAAAGGTTAAACTCATTCTTGAGTTCTTCAAAAGATTTTATGCATTTTTTCTCTTGGTCCACGAAGTATACAATCTTATCTAATCCTAATAATTGCCAATCTCTAAAAACCTGTGAGTCCAAGCCCGCCTGAAATTTTCGGTTGCCCCTTAGAGGCAGATATTGTGAAACCTGACAGTTTATTCCTAACAGTTTTCCTATCTTCCACCAGGCCTTCAATGGATTAGAAAACATTTTTAATACTCTCATGCTGATTGTCCAATCTTTTGGCTCACAATGAATCAATGCCCTTGGTATATATGGGTCGCAGATTTTTTCCTCGAGTTCATTATTCACCACATAGTCCCTGAAGAAAATCCAGTCAGCTACTGTTCGCGCTAAAAAGGCGAGATTGTACAACCTTACATCTGGCAGAGCAAAACCTCCATAGGTTTTGGAAGAAGATAATTTACTTAATGAGATCCTAGGTTTTTTGCTCTGCCAGATAAATTTTCGAAGCATACTGTTTATTATCCGAACATCTCTCTCTAAAAGCATTATTGCTGTGTTCTGTAAGACATAGAGCAATTTAGGAAACAAAACCATCTTAAACAGCGCTATTCTTCCAGAAATAGAAAGTGGTAGATTTTCCCATCTTTTAAGATCTTTAAAATTTGATATGACTGGGGGAATGTTAAGACTATACAAGTCACTTGGATTGCTTGGGATGTTAATACCAAGATATTTAAATGAGTTTTCAGACAGGCGGAAGGGAATGTTACTAAGAGAGTTATTATTTCTCCTAAGCCATTGTAGTTCTGATTTCATAGTATTTATCTTATAGCCCGAAAATGCACTAAATTGATTAAGAATTCGTAATAACTTAGGTATATTAGATTTAGTATCCGAAAGGTAAATAAGTATGTCGTCCGCGTAGAGGGCTAGTTTTAATTCATAATTACCTATTTTGATACCTTCTAAATGTTGCCTGATCATGGTTGCTAATGGTTCAATGCAGAGGTTAAAGAGGAGGGGGGAGAGGGGGCAACCCTGGCGAGTTCCCCTATCCAAAATGATTTGCGTCAAAAGAATATTATTTACAATAACTTTTGTATGAGGTTGATCATACAGGTTTTTAATAAAATTGAGAAAGCATCCTCTGAAACCGAACTTTTCTAAAAAAGAGAAAAGATGGTCATGTTGAAATGAGTCGAATGCCTTCTCGGCATCGACTGAAATTACCGCTAGATCAGGGGTAGTCCCCTCGCCCCCCCCCCCCCTGACACCCCCGCATTGAAAAAAAATTCTGACGCCACTAGGACCTCCATGATTTTTGATGAAGAGTTTCGGGCATTTAAGAATCCAGCTTGATCCTTATGGATAATATTGACTAATATTTTTTGCATCCTTTGGGCGAGAATAGAGGTAAAAGTCTTATAATCAGAATTTAATAAGGCGATAGGCCTATACGACTCCTTCTGAAATGGGTCCTTTCCTCCCTTAAGAATTAAGAGGCTGAAAAAGATTTTGCTACTGTCCCTCCCTCGACATACATATAATTATATAGTTTGCAAAGATATGGTATAATCTCAGCAGATAAAATTTTATAAAATTCGTTGGGTAACCCATCTGGTCCGGAGGCTTTGTTCGGAGCCAGATTAGTGATGACTTTCTTAATTTCTTCTTCTGTAATTGGAGCGTTGAGAGTCTCAGCTACTTCCTCAGAGATCTTGGGAAAATATATTTTGTCACAGAAGTCCTCCGCCTGACCCAAATCTGAGTTTCTAGGAGCATAGATGTTTTGATAATATTTTACCATTTCTTCCACTATTTCCTCATGTTTGATAACATATTTCCCCCCTATCAGTAGTTTCTCAATCAGCGAAGTTTTTTTTCCGCTTTTAACCAAATTGGCAAGCAGTTTCCCAGATTTGTTTCCAAATCTGTATAGTTTTGACTGTAATTTTAATTCTTTCTGGGTTTCTCGAAATAATACAAAAGCGTCTTTATTGCTCTTAGCTTCAGTATATTTAGCCCAGTTAGCCGAGTTCTGATCAAGAAGAAGTCGGTTATAAGCGTTAATGACTGCATTTGTTAATTCTTTCTCTCTCCTTTGAAGTTTTTTATTTAGCATGGCAGTATATGCAATAATTTCGCCTCTTTATACTGCTTTGGCTGCCTCCCAAAATAAGACGGGGCGATCTCTAAATTCTGCGTTACACTCACTATAGTCATTAAACTTGGTTATAAGCCAGTTCTTGAATTTGAGGTCTGACGCTAAAAAAGAAGGAAAAAAGAACTGTATAGACTTAGACCTTGGATGTTTAATCTGAAAATCTAGAGTAATCGGTCCATGATCTGATAAAGAGATAGGAAGGATTTTTGCCTTCACTTCAGATGTGCAAAGTCTTTCGTCTATCAAGAAGAGATCAATCCTTGATAAAGTTTTATGGGCTTTCGAGTAACATGTATAGTCCCTGCTGTCCGGATTTTGCATCCGCCAAATATCTTTAGTGCCTAGGTTCTGCGTGATTCTGGTAAATAATTTAGTTTCCAAACTATCCCTCTTCTGCTTTTTCTGCTTTGTATTTTGCCTTAATCTGTCAAGGGGACAGTGTGGAGCCATATTGAAGTCTCCTCTAATAATTAAATGGCCCTCCAAAACAGAAAATATTTTAATCTGTAGCTGGTTCCAGAACTCTGGATCAAGAGTGTTAGGTGCGTATATATTACAAAGCGTGAAAATACGATTATCAATTTTTATTTTTAAAATTACTGATCTCCCCTCTGGATCTGTCCCGGCGTATAGCGTTTCTGCATTATTATTTTTTTCCTATCAGAACAGCCACCCCTCTCTTTCTCCCATGCCCTGGCGAAGCAATAACGTCCTTAACCCAAGCTGTTTTAAGCTTTAAAGCTTCCTCCAGGTTAAGGTGCGTTTCCTGGAGGAAAGCTATGTCTGTATCCATTTTTCTTAGCTGGGTGAGAATCGCTTTCCTCTTTATGGGGGTAGTAATACCTACGATGTTCCAAGATATAATTTTAAAGTTCACCATGAGTTTTAGCTAACAAAGGAGGAGGGGCAGAGAAGGGAAGAGAGATAACATAAAGGAAAAAAAAAAAAAACCAGAAAAGGAAAAAAAAAAAAAAAAAAACACACAAACACATTACTAAGATAGCATTTAACACAAAGACTCTTTTATATAAACTCATTCTTACTCAGGGGAGTTCAGTTGACTCAGGAGTTTCTCTGCATCTTGTGCATTTTCGAAGAGATATGCCTTTCCTTTAACAAAAACCTTCAGTTTTCGAGGGGTAAATAATTAGGGCCTGGTACCCTTGTTGGATAAATTTGGAGCATGTTGGGGCCAGATTCTTTCTTTTAAAAGCTGTCTCTGCTGAGTAATCCTGGAATATAAGAATCCTGTTTTCTTTAAACATGATAGGTTGGTTTTTACGAAAGTTTTGCAGCAAGGTTACTTTATCGTTAAAATTGAGCAATTTAGCAATTACAGGTCTAGGTCTGCTATTTCCTTTATTAACTGCTTGTAACTGCCCTATTCTATGTGCCCTTTCAACCACAATTTGAGGATAGCTGGGGGAGATTTTAAGAAGCTGCACCAGAGTCTCTGAAATAAAAGAGCATAAGTTTTCGGGTTGTTCTCCCTCGGGAACCCCAATAATGCGAATGTTATTTCGTGTAGCACGGTTTTCGAGATCCTCAATTTTCATCTGTATTTTAGTTAAGGAGGCATCCGTGGTTTCTAAACTTGAACTCTGTGCAGTAGTGAGGTCCTCGAGGTCAGATACTCTCTGCTCTACTTCATTAATTCTGTTATTAAATTGTCTCATTTCCTGAGTTAGTAAGGCAATGTCATGTTTAATCTCCACCCTAAGGGAGTCAAATTTAGGATTTAAGGCCTCTGCGATATTCGTTACCAAAACTTGCATATTAGTGACTTCGTTAGTGGTTAGTATATTTAAGGGAGGTATCTGTGGGTCGATAACAGGTTCTACGGTATTTTTAGTTCTTCTCTCTCTTTGTTTAGCCGCCATGGCTGGCGAAGGAGTCCGGTCGTGACTGTGGAGGAATTTATCCATATACTGTGATAAGTAAGGTGAATTAAAAAAAATAAGGGGAAAAAAAAGAAAAAAGGAACGTGCCGCGTGAGGGAGAGTGGAAAAAAAAAAAAAGGGGGGGATGATAATCAAGGAACTCGCAATATAGGGTAGTGAATGGTGAAGGATCTATAAGGAGGGAGTCACAGGACCAGCCCCCTCTGCCCCCTCCCCCCTTACCGTCTTTATTTATACACTAAGTCCCCTGGTAAGAAACAAAATAAACATTCACCCTTCCAGGTGGATTTGAACCAGCCCCAATAGGGAGAGAATTAATGTTTTCTTCCCTTACCCTAATACACTCCGCTGCCTCCTTGCCTCCTTTTATTCAGGGCAAGAGGGAAATACATTTACAAAGGGAAGGAAAAAAAAAAAAGAAAAACAAAGTCAGCCTCACAACGGTGCAATATTAAATATTACCCTTAAAAAAGTCCCTGCAAACAGGCGTATCAAGTAAACCTATTATAGCAGCTATGCATTGTTTTAAATGGGGGGGGGGAAGAAAAAAGTTAGATAGTTAGGTTTCCCCTTGCCCATACAATGTTGGTAAGCAGATATGTTCCGTTGTTCCAGATAGGTATTCCTTTATCCCTCTTACTTCTTCCTTCTCCCCAGCTCCTTCACAAAGAGCAAGGACCCCCCCAACTGTGTGATCTCACAAGAATAGATTAACTATATGTCCTGTGTACCATAAGTACACTTTATTCACCAAAGTGTCTTTAGGGCTGAGGTTAAAATACAGCTAGAAACCAGGTCTTAGCTTTCCTATGGGTTTTAGCCCTTAATTTATCTATGCAAAGTTCCTTATGTTTGCCCACTCCTCATTAAAGGTTGAATTTTATGTTAAAGTTCATTATACGGTTTTTGTTTCAAAATGCCAGTTCACTGAGTTTCTTGACAAAATAGTTTCTGAAAAATTTGTGTTGTGAGAAGCTTTCCCTTCTGCTCAAGTATAGAGAGTGTTAAATTTTGTGTCTTACCTCCTCTTGTGCTGTCCGCCTGTGGTGGCAAAAATGTTTGCTAAGGAGGCAGTTACTTGGTCGCGTCTTGGCCCGCTCCAAGGCAGGCTGGTTCTCCTGCTATTGAGTAAGGTGATCCTTGTCCCTGCTTCCACAGCCTGTAGTTCCTCACCTCCCCTCACGCAACAGCGGTGGGAGGGGAGGAGGACAGATCCAACCAGGTCACCAGAGAGAAAAAACCCTGGGCCAGAAACCGAACCTCCGGTCTCCCGTGAAGCACAGCCTGAGCCCACCACCTCCCACGCAGCACCGGTGGGGGAGGGGGGGACAGCCGCCGTCGCCGCTCAGAGACAGGTTCCCTGGTAGGGTTGGAGAAACCGCAGGTATTTCTGTGCAGAGTGGTGTTTGCTGTTTAAGCGCTGCAGGCGCGACAGTAACCAAGAGGGGCAGACACAGTCGATGAATGTGCTGTGTACGTCCTTAGATGTGGTAAGATGAAGAGTAATGGATTTCCCACTTGCACAGCATTATCCGATCTCTTCCGTCTTCCCTCTCACAGCCCCCACGGGGAGAAGGGGCAGCTGCTACCTTGAACCAGGTAAATGAAGAGAAAGCCGTTTGTTCCGTTAAGCTTGATTGTCAGACCGGGTGAAGGTACCGGTCTTGCTTGGGTGGTTTGTTATACCGTCTCAGTGGGATGGCTTTCCACCAACATAGGTTCCAGAGCTGTTGTAGCATACTGTCCTTGAAGCACCTCACAAGTGGGGTATGGCGCGAGAATTCACCGCCAAGGGCTACAGGACTGGAGGTCAGAACTCAGCTACACCTGCTTGCTCCTCCTCCACCGGAACCTTAGGGCATCAAGAGCATCCTGAAGGGGAATAGAGCATGCAATTTTAAGCAACTTTCAAATTTATTCCTACTATCAAATTGTCTTCATTCTCTTGGTATATCTTTATTTGAAAAGCAAGAATGTAAGTTTAGATGCTGGCCCATTTTTGGTTAACAACCTGGGTTGTCCTTGCTGATTGGACAGCACCAATAAACAAGTGCTGTCCAAGGTCTGAACCAACAATTGGCTGGCTTCTTAGCTTAGATGCCTTCCCTTTCAAATAAAGATAGCAAGACAACAAAGAAAAATTGATAATAGGAGTAAATTAGAAAGTTGCTTAAAATTGCATGCTCTATATGAATCACAAAAGAAAAAAATTGGGTTCAGTGTCCCTTTAACTTTTGGCCCAAAATAGTGATATTCCTATATGACATATTGATGTTTTAGTATGTATTTTATTATGCCAGTGACCGATCATGTATCGTTTATTTTGTAACACTTATTTTTATCTATGCTAGATTTTGCTCCTTTCTTTTTTATATAAATACATTTGATTGATATTATTGAATATCTTCTTTTCTCTGTTGTCCCTTTATATATATATATATATATATATATATATATATGTTGCATAAGTACAGTAGTTCTCATAAGTTTACATACCCTGGCAGAATTTATGATTTCTTGGCCATTTTTCAGAGAATATGAATGATAACACAAAAACTTTTCTTTCACTCATGGTTAGTGTTTTGGCTGAAGCCATTTATTATCAATCAACAGTGTTTACTCTTTTTAAATCATAATGACAACAGAAACTACCCAAATGACCCTGATCAAAAGTTTACATACCCTGGTGATTTTGGCCAGATAACATGCACACAAATTGACACAAAGGGGTTTGAATGGCTATTAAAAGTAACCATCCTCACTTGTGATATGTTTGCTTGTAAATAGTGTGTGTGTGTATAAAAGGTCAATGAGTTTCTGGACTCCTGACAGACCCTTGCATCTTTCATCCAGTGCTGTACTGACGTTTCTGAATTCTGAGTAATGGGGGAAGCAAAAGAATTGTCAAAGGATCTGCAGGAAAAGGTAGTTGAACTGTATAAAACAGGAAAGCAATATAAAAAGTTATCCAAGGAAATGAGGAGTTCTGTTTGATAACATACTGCATTCATCTTGCTATCAATTCCTTTTCCTGCAGATCCTTTGACAATGCTTTTGCTTTCCCCATGACTCAGAATCCAGAATCGTCAGTGCAGCACTGGATGAAAGATGCAAGGGTCTGTCAGGAGTCCAGAAACTCATTGACCTTTTATACACACACATTAATTACAAGCAAACATATCACAGGTGAGGATGGTTACCTTTAATAGCCATTCAAACCCCTTTGTGTCAACTTGTGTGCATGTTATCAAGCCAAAATCACCAGGGTATTTAAACTTTTGATCAGGGTCATTTGGGTAGTTTCTGTTGTCATTATGATTTAAAAAGAGTAAACACAGTTGATTGATAATAAATGGCTTCAGTGAAAGAAAAGTTTTTTGTGTTATCATTCATATTCTCTGAAAAATGGCCAAGAAATCATAAATTCTGTCAGGGTATGTACACTTATGAGCACAACTGGATATTGTACACTATACATTGATTTATACAGTTATCATATCACGGATCATCACATATTCACTATTTAGTGAAATATAACTGGGATATATTTATATTATGTAACCTCCTGTGGTAGAATTTCTGCTCAAAAACTTTACACGTAGTATTCACATAGAGTGATACTAGATACTTTCCTCTGCAGTATTACGCTTCTTAGAGATTATCCCACACATTTCTCATGTTTTTAGTCATAGGGGTGACTTATTTTATCTCTGGGGAGCTGTGGGTTAGTTGAGACAAGCACAAGAGTGATTGCTTTTTTTTTTAGATTCTCACTTAAAAAAAAAGTCCAGTCCAGCCATGGAATATCAGACAATTCCCTTCGAAACAAAACATGGCAACCTCAGACACAAGTTTCAGCCTCCCATGGGCCTCCTCAGTGCAGTACAGCTATATTCCTCTATTCACATTTGATAAAGGGCCCACATCTGGGACTCACCTGCACCTAAGGTAATCTAGGCCCCAAGGGACAACATTAGTAATATACCAGACGTGGACCCCTTACCCAGTGTGCCTAGAGGCATATTGATGCATCTTACTGATGAAGCCCACAGAAGTCTGCATTGTTCATCTGATGTTGCCATGTCTCATTTATAGAGGGCTTCCCTGGTATTCCAGGACTGCAACCCAACTAATATACTGGAAAATAAAGTCTAGTAAAAGTAGGGTCAGTGTGGTCTTAAATAAATTTTGTTTTTAAGGAATGTTTTGCTGAAAAAAAAGGAAATTTATGCTTACCTGATAAATTGATTTCTTCTACGATACGAGTCCACGGATTCATCCTTACTTGTGGGATATTATCCTCCTGCTAACAGGAAGTGGCAAAGAGCACCACAGCAGAGTGGTATATATATAGCTCTTCCCTTCTCTCCACCCCCAGTCATTTGACGGAAGGTATAGGAAGAGAAAAGGTAAAAGGTGCAGAGGTGACTGAAGTTTTGAAAACAAAAATATAATCTGTCTAAAATGACAGGGAGGGCCGTGGACTCGTATCGTAGAAGAAATCAATTTATCAGGTAAGCATAAATTTCATTTTCTTCTACTAGATACGACAAATCCACAGATTCATCCTTACTTGTGGGATACAATACCAAAGCAACAGGACACGGATGAACGGGAGGGACAAGACAGATACCTAAAACGGAAGGCACCACTGCTTGAAGAACTTTTCTCCCAAAAATAGCCTCAGAAGAAGCAAAAGTATGAAGGGAGGAGCAAGTCGAAGCCTTACAAATCTGTTCAACAGAAGCATCGTTTTTAAAAGCCCATGTGGAAGCCACAGCTCTAATAGAATGAGCTGTAGCCTTTTCAGGAGGCTGCTGTCCAGCAGTCTTGTATGCCAAGCGGATAATGCTTTTCGGCCAAAAAGAAAGAGAGGTAGCCATAGCTTTTTGACCCCTATGTCTTCCTGAATAAACAACAAATAAAGATGTTTGACGGAAATCCTTGGTCGCTTGTAAGTAAAACTTCAAAGCCCAAACCGCGTCCAAGTTATGTAACAGACGCTCCTTCTTAGAAGAAGGATTAGGACACAAAGAAGGAACAACAATTTCATGATTAATATTCTTATTTGAAACAATCTTAGGAAGGAATCCAGGTTTAGTACGCAAAACAACCTTATCAGAATGGAATATAAGATAAGGTGAATCACATTGTTACGCAGAAAGCTCAGAAACTCTTCGAGCAGAAGAGATGGCAACTAAAAACAAAACTTTCCAAGATAAAAGCTTAATATCTATGGAATGCATAGGTTCAAATGGAACCCCTTGAAGAACATTGAGAACTAAATTCAAACTCCATGGCGGAGCAATAGGTTTAAATACAGGCTTGATTCTGATTAAAGCCTGACAAAAAGACTGAACGTCTGGGATATCCGCCAGACGCTTGTGTAGTAGAATTGACAAAGCAGAAATTTGTCCCTTCAAGGAACTAGCTGATAATCCCTTCTCCAATCCTTCTTGGAGAAAGGACAAAATCCTAGGAATCCTAACCCTACTCCATGAGTAGCCCTTGGATTCGCACCTATAAAGATATTTACTCCATATCTTATGGTAAATCTTTCTAGTGACAGGCTTGCAAGCCTGAATCAAAGTATCAATGACCGACTCAGAGAAACCCCGCTTAGATAAGATAAAACGTTCAATCTCCAGGCAGTCAACTGCAGAGAATTTAGATTTGGATGTTGGAACGGACCTTGATTGAGAAGGTCCTGTCTCAACGGAAGTTTCCACGGTGGCAGAGAGGACATGTCCACTAGATCTGCATACCAAGTCCTGCGTGGCCATTCAGGCGCTATTAGGATTACCGAAGCTCTCTCCTGTTTGATTCTTGCAATCACCCGAGGCAGGAAAGGAAATGGTGGAAACACATGAGCCAGGTTGAACGACCAAGCTACTGCTAGAGCATCTATCAGTACAGCTTGGGGATCCCTTGACCTGGACCCGTAAAGAGGAAGTTTGGCATTCTGACGAGATGCCATCAGATCCGATTCCGGTGTGCCCCATTGACGAATCAATGATGCAAACACCTCCGGATGGAGTTCCCACTCCCCCGGATGAAAAGTCTGACGACTTAGAAAATCCGCTTCCCAGTTCTCTACTCCTGGGATATAGATTGCTGATAGATGGCAAGAGTGAGCCTCCGCCCATCGGATTATCTTTGAAACCTCTATCATCACTAGAGAACTCCTTGTTCCCCCTTGATGATTGATATATGCTACCCTCGTGATATTGTCCGACTGAAACATTATGAATTTGGCCAAAGCCAACTGAGGCCACGCCTGAAGCGCGTTGAATATTGCTCTCAGTTCCAGAATATTGATTGGTAGTAGAGACTCCTCCTGAGTCCAAACACCCTGAGCCTTCAGGGAATTCCAGACTGCACCCCAGCCCAAGAGGCTGGCGTCCGTCGTCTCTATTACCCATGCTGGCCTGCGGAAGCACATTCTCTGGGACAGATGATCCTGTGACAACCACCAAAGAAGAGTCTCTCTGGTCTCTTGATCCAGATTTATCTGAGGAGATAAATTTGCATAACCCCCATTCCACTGTCTGAGCATGCACAGCTGCAGTGGTCTGAGATGAAAGCGAGCAAACGGAACTATGTCCATTGCCGCTACTATTAATCCAATGACTTCCATACACTGAGCCACTGATGGCCGAGGAATGGACTGAAGTGCTTGGCAAGTATTTAGAATCTTTGACTTTCTGACCTCCGTCAGAAATATTTTCATGTCTACAGAGTCTATCAGAGTTCCCAAGAATGGAACTCTTGTTAGTGGAACTAGTGAACTCTTTTCTATATTCACTTTCCAACCGTGAGTTCTTAGAAATGCCAACACGATGTCTGTGTGAGATTTGGTCAGATGACAAATTGAGGCCTGGATCATCCAGATAGGGCGCCACTGCTATGCCCGCAGCCCGAGAACCGCCAGAAGGGACCCTAGCACTTTTGTGAAGATTCTGGGAGCTGTGGCCAACCCGAAGGGAAGGGCCACAAACTGATAGTGTTTGTCCAGAAAGGCGAACCTTAAAAACTGATGATGATCCTTGTGGATAGGAATGTGAAGATACGCATCCTTCGGGTCCACGGTGGTCATATATTGACCCTCCTGGATCATTGGTAAAATTGTTCGTATAGTCTCCATTTTGAACGATGAGACTGAGAAATTTGTTTAGGCATTTGAGATCTAAAATCGGTCTGAAGGTTCCCTATTTTTTGGGAACCACGAATAGATTTGAGTAAAACCCCTGTTCCTGTTCCAGTTTTGGAACTGGACAAATTACACCCATGGTATAGAGGTCTTTTACACAGCGTAAGAATGCCTCTCTTTTTGTCTGGTCTACAGACAAACGTGAAGATGAAATCTCCCTCTTGGGAGAAAATCCTTGAATTCCAGCTGATACCCCTGGGTCACAATTTCTAATGCCCAGGGATCCTGAACATCCCTTGCCCAAGCCTGAGCGAAGAGAGAAAGTCTGCCCCCTACAAAATCCGGTCCTGGATTGGGGGCTGCCCCTTTATGCTGTCTTGGTAGCAGCAGCGGGCTTCTTGGCTTGTTTACCTTTATTCCAGGCCTGGTTAGGTCTCCAGACTGACTTGGATTGCGCAAAAACAGAATTTATGCTTACCTGATAAATTACTTTCTCCAACGGTGTGTCCGGTCCACGGCGTCATCCTTACTTGTGGGAATATCTCTTCCCCAACAGGAAATGGAAGAGTCCCAGCAAAGCTGGCCATATAGTCCCTCCTAGGCTCCGCCCACCACAGTCATTCGAACGACGGACAGGAGGAAAAAATAGGAGAAACCATAGGGTGTCGTGGTGACTGTAGTTAGAGAAAATAATTCATCGGACCTGATTAAAAAACCAGGGCGGGCCATGGACCGGACACATCGTTGGAGAAAGTAATTTATCAGGTAAGCATAAATTCTGTTTTCTCCAACATTGGTGTGTCCGGTCCACGGCGTCATCCTTACTTTTGGGAACCAATACCAAAGCTTTAGGACACGGATGAAGGGAGGGAGCAAATCAGGTTACCTAAACGGAAGGCACCACGGCTTGCAAAACCTTTCTCCCAAAAATAGCAACCGAAGAAGCAAAAGTATCAAATTTATAAAATTTGGCAAAAGTGTGCAGTGAAGACCAAGTCGCTGCCTTACATATCTGATCAACAGAAGCCTCGTTCTTGAAGGCCCATGTGGAAGCTACAGCCCTAGTGGAGTGAGCTGTGATTCTTTCAGGAGGCTGCCGTCCGGCAGTCTCATAAGCCAATCGGATGATGCTTTTAAGCCAAAAAGAAAGAGAGGTAGAAGTTGCTTTTTGACCTCTCCTTTTACCAGAATAGACGACAAACAGAGAAGAAGTTTGTCTGAACTCTTTTATAGCTTCTAAGTAGAATTTTAGAGCACGGACTACATCTAAATTGTGTAGCAAACGTTCCTTCTTTGAAACTGGATTCGGACACAAAGAAGGTACAACTATCTCCTGATTAATATTTTTTTTGGAAACAACCTTTGGTAGAAAACCAGGCTTAGTACGCAAAACAACCTTATCTGAAAGTAACACCAGATAGGGCGGAGAACACTGCAGAGCAGATAACTCAGAAACTCTTCTAGCAGAAGAAATAGCAACCAAAAACAAAACTTTCCAAGATAACAACTTAATATCTACGGAATGTAAAGGTTCAAACGGAACCCCTTGAAGAACTGAAAGAACTAGATTTAAACTCCAGGGAGGAGTCAAGGGTCTGTAAACAGGCTTGATCTGAACCAAAGCCTGAACAAATGCTTGAACATCTGGCACAACTGCCAGTTGTTTGTGTAGTAGGACAGATAAAGCAGAAATCTGTCCCTTTAGAGAACTCGCAGATAATCCTTTATCCAAACCTTCTTGTAGAAAGGAAAGAATCCTAAGAATCTTTTTCTTATTCCATGGGAATCCCTTGGATTCACACCAGCAGATATATCTTTTCCATATTTTATGGTAAATCTTTCTAGTTACCGGTTTTCTGTCTTGAACCAGAGTATCTATCACGGAATCTGAAAACTCACGCTTTGATAGAATCAAGCGTTCAATCTCCAAGCCGTCAGCTGGAGGGAGACCAGATTTGGATGTTTGAATGGACCCTGAACAAGAAGGTCCTGTCTCAAAGGTAGCTTCCATGGTGGAACCAATGACATATTCACCAGGTCTGCATACCAAGTCCTGCGTGGCCACGCAGGAGCTATCAAGATCACCGAGGCCCTCTCCTGTTTGATCCTGGCTACCAGCCTGGGAATGAGAGGAAACGGTGGAAACACATAAGCTAGGTTGAAGGTCCAAGGTGCTACTAGTGCATCCACTAGAGTCGCCTTGGGATCCCTGGATCTGGATCGGTAGCAAGGAACCTTGAAGTTCTGACGGGACGCCATCAGATCCATATCTGGAATGCCCCATAGTTGCGTCAACTGGGCAAAGATCTCCGGGTGGAGTTCCCACTCCCCCGGATGGAATGTCTGACGACTCAAATAATCCGCTTCCCAGTTTTCCACACCTGGAATGTGGATCGCAGATAGGTGGCAGGAGTGATTCTCCGCCCATTGTATTATTTTGGTCACTTCTTTCATCGCCAGGGAACTCCTTGTTCCCCCCTGATGATTGAGATACGCAACAGTCGTCATGTTGTCTGATTGGAATCTTATGAATCTGGCCTTTGCTAGCTGAGGCCAAGCCCTGAGAGCATTGAATATCGCTCTTAGTTCCAGAATGTTTATCGGGAGAAGAGACTCTTCCCGAGACCACAGTCCCTGAGCTTTCAGGGATTCCCAGACTGCGCCCCAGCCCACTAGGCTGGCGTCGGTCGTGACGATGACCCACTCTGGACTGCAGAAGCTCATTCCCTGGGATAGGTGATCCTGGGTTAGCCACCAACGGAGTGAGTCTCTGGTCTTCTGATCTACTTGAATCACTGGAGACAAGTCTGTATAGTCCCCATTCCACTGTTTCAGCATGCACAGTTGTAATGGTCTTAGATGAATTCACGCGAAAGGAACTATGTCCATTGCTGCAACCATCAATCCTACTACTTCCATGCACTGAGCTACGGAAGGACGAGGAATAGAATAAAGAACTTGACAAGCGTTTAGAGGTTTTGACTTTCTGACTTCTGTCAAGAAAATCCTAATTTCTAAGGAATCTATTATTGTTCCCAAGAAGGGAACTCTTGTCGACGGAGACAGGGAACTTTTTTCTATGTTCACCTTCCATCCGTGAGATCTGAGAAAGGCCAGAACGATGTCTGAGTGAGCATTTGCCTTTGAAAGAGACGACGCTTGTACTAGAATGTCGTCCAAGTACGGTACTACTGCAATGCCCCTTGGTCTTAGAACCGCTAGAAGGGATCCGAGTACATTTGTGAAAATCCTTGGAGCAGTGGCTAACCCGAATCGGAGGGCCACAAACTGGTAATGTTTGTCCAGAAAGGCGAACCTTATGAACTGATGATGTTCTTTGTGGATAGGGATATGTAGATACGCATCCTTTAGATCCACGGTAGTCATAAATTGACCTTCCTGAATTGTGGGTAGAATCGTTCGAATGGTTTCCATCTTGAACGATGGTACTCTGAGAAATTTGTTTAGGATCTTTAGATCCAGGATTGGTCTGAAAGTTCCCTCTTTTTTGGGAACCACAAACAGATTTGAGTAAAATCCCATTCCTTGTTCCGCCGTTGGAACTGGGTGTATCACTCCCATCTTTAACAGGTCTTCTACACAATGTAAGAATGTCTCTTTATTTGGTTTGAGGATAAGTGAGACATGTGGAACCTTCCCCTTGGGGGTAGTTCCTTGAATTCCAGAAGATAACCCTGAGAAACTATTTCTAGCGTCCAGGGATCCTGAAGATCTCTTGCCCAAGCCTGAGCAAAGAGAGAGAGTCTGCCCCCCACTAGATCCGGTCACGGATCGGGGGCTACTCCTTCATGCGGTTTTGTTAGCAGCGGCAGGCATCTTGGCCTGCTTACCCTTGTTCCAGCCTTGCATCGGTTTCCAGGCTGGTTTGGTCTGTGAGGTATTACCCTCTTGCTTAGAGAATGCAGAATTAGAGCCCGGTCCGTTCCTGAAATTACGAAAGTAACAAAAATTAGATTTATTCTTGGCTTTGAAAGGCCTATCTTGTGGGAGGGCGTGGCCCTTTCCCCCAGTGATGTCTGAGATAATCTCTTTCAATTCTGGCCCGAAGAGAGTTTTACCCTTGAAGGGGATATTAAGCAATTTTGTCTTGGATGATACATCCGCTGACCAAGACTTTAGCCAAAGCGCTCTGCGCGCCACAATTGCAAACCCTGAATTTTTCGCCGCTAATCTAGCTATTTGCAAAGCGGCATCTAAAATAAAAGAGTTAGCCAACTTAAGAGCGTGAACTCTGTCCATAACCTCCTCATATGGAGTCTCTCTACTGAGCGACTTTTCTAGTTCCTCGAACCAGAACCACGCTGCTGTAGTGACAGGAACAATGCACGAAATGGGTTGAAGACAGTAACCTTGCTGTATAAAAATCTTTTTAAGCAAACCCTCCAATTTTTTATCCATAGGATCTTTGAAAGCACAATTATCCTCGATAGGAATAGTAGTGCGCTTGTTTAGAGTAGAAACTGCCCCCTCGACCTTAGGGACTGTCTGCCATAAGTCCTTTCTGGCGTCGACCATAGGAAATAATTTCTTAAATATAGGAGGGGGAACAAAAGGTATGCCGGGCTTCTCCCATTCCTTATTCACTATGTCCGCCACCCGCTTGGGTATAGGAAAAGCGTCGGGTGCACCGGAACCTCTAGGAACTTGTCCATCTTGGATAATTTTTCTGGAATGACCAGGTTGTCACAATCATCCAGAGTAGATAACACCTCCTTAAGCAGTGCGCGGAGATGTTCTAATTTAAATTTAAATGTCACAACATCAGGTTCAGCCTGTTGGGAAATTTTTCCTGAATCTGAAATTTCCCCATCTGACAAAACCTCCCTCATGGCCCCTTCAGATTGGTGTGAGGGTATGACAGAACAATTATCATCAGCGCCCTACTGCTCTTCAGTGTTTAAAACAGAGCAATCGCGCTTTCTCTGATATGCAGGCATTTTGGATAAAATATTTGCTATGGAGTTATCCATTACAGCCGTCAATTGTTGCATGGTAATAAGCATTGGCGCGCTAGAAGTACTAGGGGCCTCCTGCGTGGGCAAAACTGGTGTAGACACAGAAGGAGATGATGTAGAACCATGTCTACTCCCTTCATCTGATGATTCATCTTGGGCAACTTCATTATCTGTGACAGTACTGTCCTTACTTTAGAGTAGAGGTAGTGGGGGGATGGAGTTAAGTAATGACAGATGTAGTCCGTTTATTTGTATTTGAATACATATATTTGATATATATATATGTTATAATGAATATTGTTAACTGGGATCAGTATCTGTTGTGGGATCTCAGAGAACAGAACTAAACAACTAGAAAAACTAATTGTATGAGGAATACAATAGAATTCACAGCAGAGATTGCCACAGATTGTTTATCATATAAACTCCAAATAATGGATTCAGATAGATTTTATATTATATTTTTTTAAAAAGTTCCATAACATTCATACCTTATAATCTTTATTAAAGCAACTAGGAACCAACATTCACACAGTGGTAGCAGTTAGAAAATGAAAAACACTTAAACCCAATCATGCATGTTAATTGTATATAGATATATGGGTCAACATGAGCGTACTTAGAATTTATATAAAAATAAGCTAAGCCCTTACAATCCGAGGGCTGTATTAACTTTTAACTATTAGTCTAAAGTAGGCACCATGATTGACCCGTTTTTAGCAAAAGTATTTCTATAGTTTATACACAAGGGTAAGCAGTTAAAAGCGGCAGACAGGAGAGACAAAGCTACTCCTGCTGGACCCCTGACGCGCGTTTCACAGAACGCTTCCTCAGAGGGCCCTCGGATTGTAAGGGCTTAGCTTATTTTTATATAAATTCTAAGTACGCCCATGTTGACCCATATATCTATATACAATTAACATGCATGATTGGGTTTAAGTGTTTTTCATTTTCTAACCGCTACCACTGTGTGAATGTTGGTTCCTAGTTGCTTTAATAAAGATTATAAGGTATGAATGTTATGGAACTTTTTAAAAAAATATAATATAAAATCTATCTGAATCCATTATTTGGAGTTTATATGATAAACAATCTGTGGCAATCTCTGCTGTGAATTCTATTGTATTCCTCATACAATTAGTTTTTCTAGTTGTTTAGTACTGTCCTTACTTTGTTTGGACGCTTTAGCACAATTATCACATAAATTTAGAAGGGGGAGACACATTGACTTTCATACATATAGAACATAGCTTATCTGAAGGCACAGACATGTTAAACAGGCTTAAACTTGTCAGTAAAACACAAAAAACGTTTTAAATCAAAACCGTTACTGTCTCTTTAAATTTTAAACAGAGCACACTTTATTACTGAATATGTGAAAAAATATGAAGGAATTGTTCAAAATTTACCAAAATTTCACCACAGTGTCTTAAAGCATTAAAAGTATTGCACACCAACTTTCAGAGCTTTAACCCTTAAAATAACGAAACCGGAGCCGGTTACAGTTTTAACCCCTCTACAGTCCCAGCTACAGCCTTTGCTGCGACTCTACCAAGCCCAGAGGGGAATACGATACCAAATGACGCCTTCTAGGAACTTTTCCAACTATTTTCAGGTCCTCACACATGCATCTGCATGTCTTGCTCTCAAAAACAACTGCGCAGTAATGGCACGAAAATGAGGCTCAGCCTACAACTGGGAAGGCCCTTCCTGACTGGAAAAGGTGTCTAACATAGTGCCTGACGTTAAAAAACGTTCCCCAAGTTTATAAATGTGAAATACCAGCATAAACATGTATAAAATGCCCAAATAAAGCAATCGATTTTGCCCATAAAAGTGTCTACCAGTTTTATAGCCCATATTAAGCCCTTTATTCTGCTTGAGACTAAGAAAATGGCTTACCGGTCCCCATGAGGGGAAATGACAGCCTTCCAGCATTACACAGTCTTGTTAGAAATATGGCTAGTCATACCTTAAGCAGAAAAGTCTGCTAACTGTTTCCACCAACTGAAGTTACTTCATCTCAACAGTCCTATGTGGAAACAGCAAAGGATTTTAGTTACTGTCTGCTAAAATCATCTTCCTCTCACAAACAGAATTCTTCATCTCTTTCTGTTTCAGAGTAAATAGTACATACCAGCACTATTTTAAAATAACAAACTCTTGATAGTAGAATAAAAAACTACAACTAAACACCACATACTCTTAACCATCTCCGTGGAGATGTTGCCTGTGCAACGGCAAAGAGAATGACTGGGGTGGGCGGAGCCTAGGAGGGACTATATGGCCAGCTTTGCTGGGACTCTTTGCCATTTCCTGTTGGGGAAGAGATATTCCCACAAGTAAGGATGACGCCGTGGACCGGACACACCAATGTTGGAGAAATTCCCCTCCTGCTTTGTGGCGGAAGAGGAAGTAAAGGGTCCACCTTTAAAGTTTCGAAAGGAACGAAAATTATTTTGTTTAGCCCTCATCTTAACAGTCTTATCCTGAGGCAGGGCATGACCTTTACCTCTAGTAATGTCAGAAATGATTTCCTTCAGTTCAGGCACAAATAGGGTCTTACCTTTAAAAGGAATAGCTAAAAGCTTAGATTTTGAGGACACATCAGCAGACCAAGATTTAAGCCATAACTTTCTACGCGCTAAAATGGCAAAACCTGCATTTCTCGCCGCTAATTTAGCCATTTGAAAAGCGGCATCGGTAATAAAAGAATTAGCTAGCTTGAGAGCCTTAATTCTATCCAAAATATCATCTAATGGGGTCTCAACCTTAAGAGACTCTTCTAGAGCCTTGAACCAAAAAGTTGCTGCAGTAGTAACTGGAACAATGCATGCTATAGGTTGTAAAAGAAAACCCTGATGAATAAACAATTTCTTTAGAAGACCCTCTAATTTTTTATCCATAGGATCTTTGAAAGCACAACTATCCTCAATACGTATAGTTGTACGCTTAGCTAGGGTAGAAATAGCTCCCTCCACCTTAGGGACCGTTTGCCAAGAATCCCGAATGGTGTCAGATATGGGAAACATTTTCTTAAAAGTAGGAGGGGGAGAGAACGGAATGCCTGGTCTATCCCATTCCTTAGTAACAATGTCCGAAATTATTTTAGGGACTGGAAAAACATCAGTGTAAGTAGGAACCACTAGATATTTATCCATCTTACACAATTTCTCTGGTGGTATTACAATAGGGTCACAATCATCCAGAGTCGCTAAAACCTCCCGGAGTAACAGGCGGAGGTGTTCAAGCTTAAATTTAAAAGACATCACGTCCGAATCTGTCTGAGGTAATACATTTCCTGAATCTGAAAGCTCTCCCTCAGACATCAATTCCCCGACCCCCAACTCAGAACACTGAAGGTACATCGGAAATGGCCAATAAAGCATCAGAGGGCTCAGCATTTACCTTAATACCGGACCTACTGCGCTTACCTTGTAAACCTGGCAGTTTAGATAATACCTCTGTAAGGGTAGTAGACATAACTGCAGCCATATCTTGCAGAGTAAAAGAATTAGATGCACTAGAAGTACTTGGCGTCGCTTGAGTGGGCGTTAAAGGTTGTGACACTTGGGGAGAATTGGATGGCATAATCTGATTTTCTTCAGACTGAGAATCATCCTTAGACATACTTTTATCACCTAAAATATGTTCTTTGCAATGTAAGGCCCTTTCAGTACATGAGGGACACAATGTAAGTGGGGGTTCCACAATGGCTTCTAAACACATAGAGCATTGACTTTCCTCAATGTCAGACATGTTGAACAGGCTAGTAATAACCACAAAAAGTCGTTTAAACACTTTATTTATTGAAAAAATGCTCACAATTTTAGCATATATCTTTCTTATATTGTAGCCTAAGATTGCACTACAAGTAAGGGACAAATTAACCCTCTATAAGAAAAACGTTATTCCCAAAACGTTATAAAAAATAGATTAACAACCCCCTGCAGCTGTGGCGCCTACCTGCCCTCAGGGGTCTGACAAGTCTCACTATGACTCCATTAGCCTATGTCTAAGTTTGGGCCCAACCGAAGCTGAAGTTTGCTGCCTTCTTATGAAGATCAACTGCGCATCTGAGGCGCGAAAATTAGGCC
This sequence comes from Bombina bombina, assembly GCF_027579735.1. NCBI lineage: Eukaryota > Metazoa > Chordata > Amphibia > Anura > Bombinatoridae > Bombina > Bombina bombina. The sequence goes on from NC_069502.1 coordinate 1,180,526,965, forward strand.
CCGCCCATCATATGCGACGTCTCTCAGCCTAAAAAAACGATATGAAGCGGTATAGGAACTAGCCATGTGGGTTTTTGCATCCCAAATAACAAATAAAGCCATGTGAAAACCCTCCAGTACAATGCTCAGTAATCATGAACATAAAAACGTTTGTGCAAAAAAACGATATGCTGCCCCAGTGTCTAACCATGCTGCCATCATTTGCTGCATTTAGCCCATAATAATTCATACACAGGTCTCCAGTAATGCCCCTTCTTATTTATAGGATTACTGCTTACCCCTTCCCTCATGGGAACTATGTCAGCCTGTTCTGAAATATCACAGTCTCTCCAGAAATAAATGACTGAACATATCTCAATGCTTGTTCCCCACACTGAAGCTTCTCTAGTACTCCTCAGCCATTCTGTGGGAACTCCTCTGGATATTAGTGACAACTGCAAAGATCATCAACCTCCAGGCAGAAATCTTCTTCCATCTGCTGCCTGAGGAAAAATAGTACTCACCGGTACCATTTAAAATAATAAAGTCTTGCTTGAAGAAAATAAAAACAATAATTTTATCACCTCTTTCACTTTACCTCTTCCTATTACTAGCATAGGCAAAGAGAATGACTGGGGGTGGAGAGAAGGGAGGAGCTATATATACAGCTCTGCTGTGGTGCTCTTTGCCACTTCCTGTTAGCAGGAGGATAATATCCCACAAGGATGAATCTGTGGACTCGTCGTTTCTAGTAGAAGAAATATATCTGAAATGAAGAGCTCTAACACATAACATTATATAAACTCACTGTTACTTATATCGCTAGGAACAATTTATACCTTATTATACTGATAATTTATATAAAATAAGGCAATACCGGGCACTACTAGAAACAAGATTACTAGGCCTATTCCTGGGCAGCACATATTTTGAACGCCCTGGGCAGCAGATTTTAAGAGGTGGCAGATTCTGATGAGCGCATGAGTGGCACGCCCTAGTGATAGTCTATGGGCTTACAGATGCACAGAAGGTAAAGCACATCTAACATTAAATCACCACACACTGCCAGTTAGAGGGAAGTATTTGATATATATAGAAAAATGCACCGCTACTGCTAAAACACCAGAAAGGAAATACAAGGAGGGACAGTGAGTCCAAGAGTTAAAGTGATGGTAAACTTGACATGTTTTAAATCAGGTCCAGAATCTAAGCAATATTTTACAGGGACTTTAATTGATCCCTTCTTCTAATGAATATGCGCTGTAGGCGTCCGGTGCACAGGGTATTAGAATGGCACGGCTAGATTAAAAAGTAAGCTACAGCGCATATTCATTAGAAGTGATTAATAAGTCCCTGTAAAATATCACTTCGATTCCAGACCGGATTTAAAACATGTAAAGTTTACTGTCACTTTAAACCCAGAAGGAAAACTGTGTGAGTCTAATATAGGTTTCATTTCTATACAGTTTTTTCCAATAGGATGAATCACAAAATGTAACAGCAATCACATAACATGTAGACGTAAAACACAAAAACTATTTCAGAAATGAAAGCGAAAACAGAATTTATGCTTACCTGATAAATTACTTTCTCCAATGGTGTGTCCGGTCCACAGCGTCATCCATAACTTGTGGGAATATTCTCTTCCCCAACAGGAAATGGCAAAGAGCACAGCAAAAGCTGTCCATATAGTCCCTCCTAGGCTCCGCCCACCCCAGTCATTCGACCGACGGACAGGAGAAAAAACAGGAGAAACCATAAGGTGCCGTGGTGACTGTAGTTAAAGAAAGAAATTCATCAAACTTGATTAAAAAACCAGGGCGGGCCCTGGACCGGACACACCGTTGGAGAAAGTAATTTATCAGGTAAGCATAAATTCTGTTTTCTCCAACATTGGTGTGTCCGGTCCACGGCGTCATCCATAACTTGTGGGAGCCAATACCAAAGCTTTAGGACATGGATGAAGGGAGGGAGCCAATCAGGTTACCTAAATAGAAGGCACCACAGCTTGCAAAACCTTTCTCCCAAAAATAGCCTCCGAAGAAGCAAAAGTATCAAATTTGTAGAATTTGGCAAAAGTGTGCAGGGAAGACCAAGTCGCTGCCTTACATATCTGATCAACAGAAGCCTCGTTCTTGAAGGCCCATGTGGAAGCCACAGCCCTAGTAGAGTGAGCTGTGATGCGTTCAGGAGGCTGCCGTCCGGCAGTCTCGTAAGCCAATCGGATGATGCTTTTTAGCCAAAAGGAAAGAGGTAGCAGTAGCTTTTTGACCTCTCCTCTTGCCAGAATAAACGACAAACAGAGAAGACGTTTGTCTGAAATCCTTTGTTGCTTCTAAATAGAACTTTAAAGCACGAACTACATCTAAATTGTGTAACAAACGTTCCTTCTTTGAAACTGGATTCGGACACAAAGAAGGCACAACTATTTCCTGGTTAATATTCTTGTTGGAAACAACCTTTGGAAGGAAACCAGGTTTAGTACGCAAAACAACCTTATCTGAATGGAACACCAGATAGGGCGGATTACACTGCAAAGCAGATAACTCAGAAACTCTTCTAGCAGAAGAAATAGCAACCAAAAACAGAACTTTCCAAGATAACATCTTGATATCTATGGAATGTAGAGGTTCAAACGGAACCCCTTGAAGAACTGAAAGAACTAAATTCAGACTCCAGGGAGGAGTCAAAGGTCTGTAAACAGGCTTGATCCTGACCAAAGCCTGAACAAAAGCTTGAACATCAGGCACAGCTGCCAGTCGTTTGTGTAACAAGACAGATAAAGCAGAAATCTGTCCCTTTAGAGAACTCGCTGATAATCCCTTATCCAAACCTTCTTGTAGAAAGGAAAGGATCCTAGGAATTTTGATCTTACTCCATGAGAATCCCTTGGATTCACACCAACAGATATATCTTTTCCATATTTTATGGTAGTTACAGGTTTTCTGGCTTGTACCAGAGTATCTATTACAGAATCCGAAAACCCACGCTTAGATAAAATCAAGCGTTCAATTTCCAAGCCGTTAGCTGGAGGGAAACTAGATTTGGATGTTCGAATGGACCTTGTACTAGAAGATCCTGTCTCAAAGGTAGCTTCCATGGTGGAGCCGATGACATATTCACCAGGTCTGCATACCAAGTCCTGCGTGGCCACGCAGGAGCTATCAAGATCACGAGGCCCTCTCCTGCTTCATCCTGGCTACCAGCCTGGGAATGAGAGGAAACGGTGGAAACACATAAGCTAGGTTGAAGGTCCAAGGCGCTACTAATGAATCCACTAGAGTCGCCTTGGGATCCCTGGATCTGGACCCGTAGCAAGGAACCTTGAAGTTCTGACGAGACGCCATCAGATCCATGTCTGGAATGCCCCATAATTGAGTCAACTGGGCAAATATCTCCGGGTGGAGTTCCCACTCCCCCGGATGGAATGTCTGACGACTCAGATAATCCGCCTCCCAGTTTTCCACTCCTGGGATGTGGATCGCAGATAGGTGGCAGGAGTGATCATCCGCCCATTTTATGATTTTGGTCACTTCTCTCATCGCCAGGGAACTCCTTGTTCCCCCCTGATGGTTGATGTAAGCAACAGTCGTCATGTTGTCTGATTGGAATCTTATGAATCTGGCCTTTGCTAGTTGAGGCCAAGCCCTGAGAGTATTGAATATCGCTCTCAGTTCCAGAATGTTTATCGGGAGAAGAGACTGTTCCCGAGACCATAGCCCCTGAGCTTTGAGGGAGTCCCAGCCCACTAGACTGGCGTCGGTCATGACGATGACCCACTCTGATCTGCGGAAGCTCATTCCCTGGGACAGGTGATCCTGGGTTAGCCACCAACGGAGTGAGTCTCTGGTCTTCTGATCTACTTGAATCACTGGAGACAAGTCTGTATAGTCCCTATTCCACTGATTCAGCATGCACAGTTGTAATGGTCTTAGATGAATTTGCGCAAAAGGAACTATGTCCATTGCTGCAACCATTAACCCTACTACTTCCATGCACTGAGCTATGGAAGGTCGTGGAACAGAGTGAAGAACTTGACAAGCGTTTAGAAGTTTTGACTTTCTGACATCTGTCAGGAAAATCTTCATTTCTAAAGAATCTATTATTGTCCCCAAGAAAGGAACTCTTGTCGACGGAGACAGGGAACTTTTTTTCTATGTTCACTTTCCATCCGTGAAATCTGAGAAAGGCCAGAACGATGTCTGTGTGAGCCTTTGCCTTTGAAAGAGACGACGCTTGTATCAGAATGTCGTCCAGATAAGGTGCCACTGCAATGCCCCTTGGTCTTAGAACCGCTAGAAGGGACCCGAGTACCTTTGTGAAAATCCTTGGAGCAGTGGCTAGCCCAAATGGGAGAGCCACAAACTGGTAATGTTTGTCCAGAAAGGCGAACCTTAGTAACTGATGATGATCTTTGTGGATAGGAATATGTAGATACGCATCCTTTAGATCCACGGTAGTCATAAATTGACCCTCCTGGATTGTAGGTAAAATCGTTCGAATAGTTTCCATTTTGAACGATGGCACTCTGAGAAATTTGTTTAGGATCTTTAAATCCAGAATTGGTCTGAAAGTTCCCTCTTTTTTGGGAACTACAAACAGATTTGAGTAAAAACCCATTCCTTGTTCCACGGTTGGAACTGGGTGTATCACTCCCCTTTTTAACAGGTCTTCTACACAATGTAAGAATGCCTGTCTCTTTATTTGGTTTGAAGATAAGTGAGACATGTGGAACCTTCCCCTTGGGGGTAGTTCCTTGAATTCCAGAAGATAACCCTGAGAAACTATTTCTAGTGCCCAGGGGTCCTGAACATCTCTTGCCCAAGCCTGAGCAAAGAGAGAGAGTCTGCCCCCTACTAGATCCGGTCCCGGATCGGGGGCTACTCCTTCATGCTGTTTTGGTAGCAGCAGCAGGCTTCTTGGCCTGCTTACCCTTGTTCCAGCCTTGCATCGGTTTCCAAGCTGGTTTGGTTTGTGAAGCATTAACCTCTTGTCTAAAGGCTGCAGAGTTGGAGGCCGGTCCGTTCCTGAAATTGCGAAAGGAACGAAAATTAGACTTATTCTTGGCCTTGAAAGGCCTATCTTGTGGAAGGGCGTGGCCCTTACCCCCAGTGATTTCTGAAATAATCTCTTTCAATTCTGGCCCAAAAAGGGTTTTACCCTTGAAAGGGATATTAAGCAATTTTGTCTTGGAAGATACATCCGCTGACCAAGACTTTAGCCAGAGTGCTCTGCGCGCCACAATTGCAAACCCTGAATTTTTCGCCGCTAATCTTGCTAACTGCAAAGCGGCATCTTAAATAAAGGAATTAGCTAACTTAAGTACGTGAATTCTGTCCATAACCTCCTCATACGGAGTCTCTCTACTGAGCGACTTTTCTAGTTCCTCGAACCAGAACCACGCTGCTGTAGTGACAGGAATAATGCACGAAATAGGTTGCAGGAGGTAACCTTGCTGTACAAAAATCTTTTTAAGCAAACCCTCCAATTTTTTATCCATAGGATCTTTGAAAGCGCAATTATCCTCGATAGGAATAGTAGTGCGCTTGGCTAGTGTAGAAACTGCCCCCTCGACCTTAGGTCCTTTCTGGGGTCAACCATAGGAAATCATTTCTTAAATATAGGAGGGGGGACAAAAGGTATGCCGGGCTTCTCCCACTCCTTATTCACTATGTCCGCCACCAGCTTGGGTATAGGAAAAGCGTTGGGGTGCACCGGAACCTCTAGGAACTTGTCCATCTTGCACAATTTTTCTGGAATGACCAGGTTGTCACAATCATCCAGAGTAGATAGCACCTCCTTAAGCAGTGCACGGAGATGCTCTAATTTAAATTTAAATGTCACAACATCAGGTTCTGCCTGTTGAGAAATTCTACCTGAATCAGAAATTTCCCCATCTGACAAAACCTCCCTCATGGCCACTTCAGATTGGTGTGAGGGTATGACAGAACAATTATCATCAGCGCCCTCCTGCTCTACAGTGTTTAAAACAGAGCAATCGCACTTTCTCTGAAATGTAGGCATTTTGGATAAAATATTTGCTATGGAGATATCCATTACTGCCGTCAATTGTTGCATAGTAACAAGCATTGGCGCGCTAGAAGTACTAGGGGTCTCCTGCGTGGGCAAAACTGGTGTAGACACAGAAGGAGATGATGTAGAACTATGTCTACTCCCTTCATCTGATGAATCATCTTGGGCAACTTTATTATCTGTGGTAGTACTGTCCTTAATTTGTTTGGACGCTATGGCACAATTATCACACAATTTTGAAGGGGGAGACACATTGGCTTCCATACATACAGAACATAGTTTATCTGAAGGCACAGACATGTTAAACAGGCTTAAACTTGTCAATAAAATACAAAAACCGTTTTAAAACAAAACCGTTACTGTCTCTTTAAATTTTAAACAGGGCACACTTTATTACTGAATATGTGAAAAACTATGAAGAAATTGTTCAAATTTAACCAAATTTAACCAAATTTCAGACCTTTAACCTTTAAAATGAGGAAACCGGAGCCGGTTACAGTTTTAACCCCTCTACAGTCCCAGCTACAGCCTTTGCTGCGACTTAACAAAACCCAGGGGGGTATACGATACCAAATGAAGCCTTCTAGGAACTTTTACAACTACTTTCAGACCCACACACATGCAGCTGCATGTCCTGCTCTCAAAAGTAACTGCGCAGTAATGGCGCGAAAATGAGGCTCTGCCTACTACAGAGAAGGCCCTTCCTGACTGGGAAGGTGTCTAAACCAGTGCCTGACGTAAAAAAAAAACGTTCCCCAAAGTTTATAAAGTGTGAATTTCAACATAAAGCTGTATAAAATGCCCAAATAAAGCAATCGATCTAGCCCATAAAAGTGTCTACCAGTTTTATAGCCCATATTAAGCCCTTTATTCTGTTTGAGACTAAGAAAATGGCTTACCGGTCTCCATGAGGGGAAATGACAGCCTTCCAGCATTACACAGTCTTGTTAGAAATATGCCTAGTCATACCTTAAGCAGAAAAGTCTGCCAACTGTTTCCCCCAACTGAAGTTATCTCATCTCAACAGTCCTATGTGGAAACAGCAAACGATTTTAGTTACTGCTGCTAAAATCATATTCCTCTCACAAACAGAACTCTTCATCTTTTTCTGTTTCAGAGTAAATAGTACATACCAGCACTATTTTAAAATAACAAACTCTTGATAGTAGAATAAAAAACTACAACTAATCACCACATACTCTTCACCATCTCCGTGGAGATGCTTCTTGTTCAGCGGCAAAGAGAATGACTGGGGTGGGCGGAGCCTAGGAGGGACTACAGGGAGTGCAGAATTATTATTAGGCAAGTTGTATTTTTGAGGATTCATTTTATTATTGAACAACAACCATGTTCTCAATGAACCCAAAAAACTCATTAATATCAAAGCTGAATAGTTTTGGAAGTAGTTTTTAGTTTGTTTTTAGTTATAGCTATTTTAGGGGGATATCTGTGTGTGAAGGTGACTATTACTGTGCATAATTATTAGGCAACTTAACAAAAAACAAATATATACCCATTTCAATTATTTATTTTTACCAGTGAAACCAATATAACATCTCAACATTCACAAATATACATTTCTGACATTCAAAAACAAAACAAAAACAAATCAGTGACCAATATAGCCACCTTTCTTTGCAAGGACACTCAAAAGCCTGCCATCCATGGATTCTGTCAGTGTTTTGATCTGTTCACCATCAACATTGTGTGCAGCAGCAACCACAGCCTCCCAGACACTGTTTAGAGAGGAGTACTGTTTTCCCTCCTTGCAAATCTCACATTTGATGATGGACCACAGGTTCTCAATGGGGTTCAGATCAGGTGAACAAGGAGGCCATGTCATTAGATTTTCTTCTTTTATACCCTTTCTTGCCAGCCACGCTGTGGAGTACTTGGACGCGTTTGATGGAGCATTGTCCTGCATGAAAATCATGTTTTTCTTGAAGGATGCAGACTTCTTCCTGTACCACTGCTTGAAGAAGGTGTCTTCCAGAAACTGGCAGTAGGACTGGGAGTTGAGCTTGACTCCATCCTCAACCCGAAAAGGCCCCACAAGCTCATCTTTGATGATACCAGCCCAAACCAGTACTCTACCTCCACCTTGCTGGCGTCTGAGTCGGACTGGAACTCTCTGCCCTTTACCAATCCAGCCACGGGCCCATCCATCTGGCCCATCAAGACTCACTCTCATTTCATCAGTCCATAAAACTTTAGAAAAATCCGTCTTGAGATATTTCTTGGCCCAGTCTTGACATTTCAGCTTGTGTGTCTTGTTCAGTGGTGGTCGTCTTTCAGCCTTTCTTACCTTGGCCATGTCTCTGAGTATTGCACACCTTGTGCTTTTGGGCACTCCAGTGATGTTGCAGCTCTGAAATATGGCCAAACTGGTGGCAAGTGGCATCTTGGCAGCTGCACGCTTGACTTTTCTCAGTTCATGGGCAGTTATTTTGCGCCTTGGTTTTTCCACACGCTTCTTGCGACCCTGTTGACTATTTTGAATGAAACGCTTGATTGTTCGATGATCACGCTTCAGAAGCTTTGCAATTTTAAGAGTGCTGCATCCCTCTGCAAGATATCTCACTATTTTTGACTTTTCTGAGCCTGTCAAGTCCTTCTTTTGACCCATTTTGCCAAAGGAAAGGAAGTTGCCTAATAATTATGCACACCTGATATAGGGTGTTGATGTCATTAGACCACACCCCTTCTCATTACAGAGATGCACATCACCTAATATGCTTAATTGGTAGTAGGCTTTCGAGCCTATACAGCTTGGAGTAAGACAACATGCATAAAGAGGATGATGTGGTCAAAATACTCATTTGCCTAATAATTCTGCACTCCCTGTATATGGACAGCTTTTGCTGTGCTCTTTGCCATTTCCTGTTGGGGAAGAGAATATTCCCACAAGTTATGGATGACGCAGTGGACTGGACACACCAATGTTGGAGAAAGTATGTTTTACTTATCACTCATTTTTATAGATGTATAACCCTATCAATTTATTTTTTTAAATTTCTGTTATTGCCCTTACATTTCAGGGTTTCACCAGCGTAGGGTATGTGCAGTTTAAAGCGATCACAGTTCGGCCCAGGAGTAAGTGAAGTACATCTATAGGAACAATAAACAGAGACAAATATTATATACACCAGGTTTTGGATTAAACTGACATCAAAGTGAAAAATCAATGACATGACTCTACAAACCTATAAAACAAAAAAGGTTAATTCAGTCCAGAAAAAAAAAAAAAAACTAGAATTTTTAAAATGAGCTTCTTTAAATGAAACAAATATAAACAGTATACAGGTTACCTTTAATATTTTTTCTTTAGGCACATAAACAAAGGAATATTTTTTAATACTTAACACTAAAAAAAAACAAATTTACCAAGACTGCTGCACAATATATTTTGTCAAAACAAAAGTATATGCTTCAAACATCCCTTTAACACCCAAACTCGGCTGTTTAGAAGTGGGGTCATTCCAAGGTCAAGATGTTGTCCCTTAAAGTGAAGGTCAACTTCACTCAACTGCCCCACGGCATCGGATAAACTTAGCAAAATGAGTGTGGGTTTAATTAATCGAATTTTTTAGATTTAATTATTTTTTAAAATCTTTACCTTTTGAGCGCTCCGACGATAAGTGCATCTCTCCCGCCCGGGATTTTGTCAAATTGATTGACAAATGAAGATTCTTAAAAGAAGGAATCCTTGTTTCCCCGGGGGCGTTCAGTCCCTTTGCATAAATGTCGATCTTCAACTGTCAATCAATTTTACAAAATGCCGGGCGGGAGAGATGCACTTATCATCGGAGAGCTCAAAAAGGTAAAGATTTTAAAGAATAATGAAATCTAAAAAATTTGATGAATTAAACGCACCTTCATTTTGCAAACTTTATCCAATGACGTGGGGCAGTTGAGTGACGTTGACCTTCACTTTAACTCTGATGCCTATGGTCATAATTTCATGGATGCAATGGAACAAGGTAACTGTTACAAGTACGATTTAGAATAACCATCCGTTTTACAGTATACTTAATCACTTTTACTTAAAATGTCTGTATATTCTTGTGGATTCAGGCGATTTAAAAAAATCTAAAAGTTAAGCCAAAAAGACGCCTTCCTTACGCGTTTTGAAACCTTTTATGGCCCTCTTCTTTAGAGGAAAGAAAAGGGAAATGTATGCTTACCTGATAAATTTATTTATTTTACGATATGACGAGTCCATGGATTTCATCCTTACTTATGGGATTACGCCTCCTGTTCAGCAGGAAGTGGCAAAGAGCACCACAGCAGAGCTGTATATATATAGTTCCTCCCTTCCCTCCCACTCCAGTCATTTCGACCAAAGTTAGGAAGAGAAAGGAAAAGCCAAAGGTGCAGAGGTTACTGAAGTTCAACAAAAATAATTACCTGTCTTAGAAATGACAGGGTGGGCCGTGGACTCGTCATATCGTAAAAGAAATAAATTTATCAGGTAAGCATAAATTTCCTTTCTTTTGCAAGATATGATGAGTCCACGGATTTTATCCTTACTTATGGGATACAATACCAAAGCTATAGGACACGGATGAAAGGGAGGGACAAGACAGGAACCTAAACGGAAGGCACCACTGCTTGAAGAACTTTTCACCCAAAAACAGCCTCGGACGAGGCAATAGTATCAAATTTGTAAAATTTGGGAAAAGTGTGAAGAGACGACCAAGTTGCAGCCTTGCAAATCTGTTCAACAGAAGCATCATTTTTTAATGCCCATGAGGAAGCCACAGCCCTAGTAGAATGAGCCGTAATTCTTTCAGGAGGCTGCTGTCCAGCAGTTTCATATGCCAGACGGATTATACTCTTCAGCCAGAAAGAAAGAGAGGTAGCCGTAGCCTTCTGGCCCCTACGCTTTCCAGAAAAAAAAAACAAATAATGAAGAAGATTGCCGAAAATCCTTAGTCGCCTGCAAGTAAAACTTCAGGGCACGAACCACGTCTAAGTTATGTAACAGACGCTCCTTCTTGGAAGAAGGATTAGGACATAAGGAAGGAACCACAATTTCCTGATTAATATTCTTATTAGAAACAACCTAAGGAAGGAAACCAAGCTTGGTACGTAAAACCACCTTATCAGAATGGAAAATAAGATAAGGGGAATCACATTGTAAAGCCGAAAGCTCAGAAACTCTGCGAGCAGAGGAAATAGCAACCAAAAATAAAACTTTCCAAGATAACAACTTAATATCTATGGAATGCATAGGTTCAAACGGAACCCCTTGAAGAACATTAAGAACTAAATTCAAACTCCAAGGAAGAGCAATTGGTCTATAAACACAGGCCTGATTCGAGTTAGAGCCTGACAAAAAGATTGAATGTCTGGAACATCTGACAGACGTTTATGCAACAGAATAGACAAGGCAGAAATTTGTCCCTTTAAGCAACTTGCTGACAACCCTTTCTCCAATCCTCTTTGGAGAAAAGATAAAATCCTGGGAATCCTAACCCTACTCCACGAGTAGCCCTTGGATTCGCACCAATAAAGATATTTACGCCATATCTTATGGTAAATCCTTCTAGTAACAGGCTTACGTGCCTGAATCAAAGTATCCATGACAGAATCACAGAACCCTCGCTTAGATAAAATCAAGCGTTCAATCTCCAAGCAGTTTTCGGGTAATGGAAAGGTCCCTGAATGAGAAGGTCCCGCTTCAATGGAAGCTTCCACGGTGGCAGAGAGGACATGTCCACCAGATCCGCATACCAAGTCCCACGCGGCCACGCAGGAGCGATTAGAATTACTGAAGCCCTCTCCTGTTTGATCCAAGCAATTACCCGGGGAAGGAGAGCAAACGGTGAAAACACATAAGCTAGGCTGAACGACCAAGGCACTGCCAAGGCGTCAATCAGTTCGGCCTGAGGATCCCTGGATCTAGATCCGTATCTTGGGAGCTTGGCATTCTGACCAGACGCCATCAGATCCAATTCCGGGCTGCCCCACCTGAGAATCAGAGTGGCAAAGACCTCCGGATGGAGTTCCCATTCCCCCGGATGAAATGTCTGTCTGCTCAAAAAGTCCGGTTCCCAGTTGTCCACTCCTGGGATGTATATTGCTGACAGATAACAAGAGTGAGCCTCCGCCCACTGAATTATCTTGGATACTTCTGTCATCACTAAGGAACTCCTTGTTCCTCCCTGATGATTGATGTAAGCCACAGTCGTGATGTTATCCGACTGGAACTGGATGAATTTGGCCAAAGCCAACTGAGGCCAAGCCTGAAGCGCATTGAATATCGCTCTTAACTCCAGGATATTGATTGGGAGTAGGGACTCCGACCGACACACACCATGAGCCTCCAGGGAATTCCAGACTGCACCCCAACCTAGTAGACTGGCGTCCGTTGTCACTATTACCCATGAAGGTCTGCGGAAGCACGTCCCTTGGGACAGATGATCCTGAGACAACCACCAAAGAAGAGAGTCTCTTGTCTCCTGATCCAAATCTATCTGAGGAGACAAATCTCCATTCCACTGTCTGAGCATGCTCAGTTGTAGAGGTCTGAGATGAAAACGAGCAAACGGAATGATGTCCATTGCTGCCACCATCAATCCAATCACTTCCATGCACTGAGCCACTGAAGGCCGAGGATTGGACTCGGCATGTGTTCAGAATCTTCAACTTTCTGACTTTCGTCAACAATATTTTCATGGATACAGAATCTATTAAAGTTCCCAGGAAAGGAACCCTTGTCTGTGGAATTAGTGAACTATTTTCCACATTCACCTTCCACCCATGAGTTCTTAGAAAGGACAGAACCATGTCGGTGTGAGACCTTGTTAGATGATAAGACGACGCCTGGATCAGAATATCGTCCAGATAAGGCGCCACTGCAATGCCCCGCAGTCTGAGAACCGCCAGCAGAGACCCTAGAACCTTCGTGAAGATCCTGGGAGCCGTGGCCAGCCTGAAGGGTAGAGCCACAAACTGAAAATGTTTGTCCATAAAGGCAAATCTTAGGAACTGGTGATGATCTTTGTGGATAGGAATGTGAAGATATGCATCCTTTAAATCCACGGTAGTAATATATTGACCCTCCTGGATCAATGGAAGAATTGTCCTGATAGTCTCCATCCTGAGGGATGGGACTCTGAGAAACTTGTTTAGACTCTTGAGATCTAAAATGGGTCTGAATGTTCCCTCTTTTTTGGGAACCACGAAAAGATTTGAGTAAAACCCCCTGCCCCTGTTCCAGTATTGGAATGGGACGGATTACGCCCATAGTAGAGAGGTATTTTACACAATGTAAGAACGCCTCTCTTTTTGTCTGGTCTACAGACAATCGAAAAAGAAGAAACCTCCCCCTTGGGAGAGAATTTTTGAATTCCAGTTGATACCCCTGAGACACGATTTCCAGTGTCCAGGGGTCCTGAACGTCTCTTATCCAAGCCTGGGTAAAGAGAGACAGTCTGCCCCCTATGAGATCCGGTCCCAGATCGGGGACCGCCCCTTCATACTGTCTTGGTAGCAGCAGCGGGCTTCTTGGGTTGTTTACCCCTGTTCCAAGCCTGGTTGGGTCTCCAGACGGCCTTGGCTTGAGCAAAGTTCCCTTCCTGTTTAGCGGAAGAGGAGGAGGGGACTCCCTTGAAATTTTGAAAGGAACAAAAATTACTCTGTCTACCCCTCTGCTTAGATGTTTTATCTTGAGGTAAGAGATGGCCTTTACCTCCCGTAATGTCAGAAATAATCTCTTTCAAGTCAGGTCCGAATAGAGAGTCTTCCCCTTGAAAGGAATAGACAAAAGCTTGGATTTAGAGAACACGTCCGCAGACCAAGACTTTAACAACAATGCTCTGCGCGCTAGAATGGAAAAACCTGCATTCTTAGCCGCTAACTTATCGATCTGAAAAGCGGCGTCAGTGACAAAGGAATTAGCCAATTTTAGGGCCTTAATCCTATCCATAATTTCCTCTAAAGAAGGCTCCATCATCAGAGATTCTTCCAAGGCATCAAACCAACAGGCAGCCGCAATTGTAACTGGTACAATACAAGCCGTCGGTTGTAAGAGAAAACCTTGATGAACAAATAGCTTTTTTAGCAGAGCCTCTAACTTTTTATCCATAGGGTCTTTGAAAGCACAACTGTCTTCAATAAGAATAGTTGAACGCTTAGCTAGTGTAGAAATAGCTCCCTCCACCTTAGGGACTGTTTTCCAAGAGTCATTCACAGTGTCAGGTATAGGGTACATTTTCTTGAACGGGATTCCCGGCGTTTCCCATTCCTTGGTGACAATCTCCAAAATTATCTTAGGAACCGGAAAGGTATCTGAGTAAACAGGGACTTCCAGGTATCTGTCCATCTTACACAATTTTTCTGGCGGGACCACAAAAGAGTCAAAATTGTCCAGAGTCGCTAGGACCTCCCGAAGTAACAGACGGAGGTGTTCCAGCTTAAATCTAAAGGACATACCGTCCAAATCTGTTTGAGGCAATGCACTACCTGAATCAGACAGTTCCCCCTCAGACAGAAAATCCTTACCCTCCAATTCAGAGGACTGGGAGGGTATATCAGAAATAGTCATCAAAGCATCAGAAGCTACAGGGACCCCCTGTGTTTCTGCCCTGCTACGTTTGCCTTGTAACACTGGCAACTTAGACAAAACTTCAGTGAGGGTAGATAACATAACTGCAGCCATATCCTGCAAGGTGAAAGAAGCAGACGCCGTAGAAGACGGCGCAGCTTGAGCGGGAGTTAAAGGCTGTGACGCTTAAGGAGAAGATTGCGGCAAACCCTGAATCTCATTGGCTAGAGAATCATCTATAGTTTTACAAAATAATTTCTCTTTACATTGCAAAGCTCTCTCAACACAATTTTCACATAGTGTGACAGGTGGTTCCACAATGGCATCCAAACACATGAGACATGTACTTTGCTCCATGTCTGCCATAGTAACAGATGCAAGGTACAAAAAAAAAATAAAAAAAAAACAGCAATATAAGTGTAGCATATAATAGGATACTGTTCCTTTAAATAGCAATAATCGTGTACTGTGCTTTAATAAAAATCGTTTATTTAGCCAAGATAAACAAATGGAGCAGTTAGGTGAATTTACACTAACTTCAGTAAGCTTCACCTGGGCCCCTTTTATTATGACTTAAAAATAAACCTCCAGTCACCCTGCCACAGCTCCGCTGCGGCTCCTACCTCCTTCGTACAACAACAGATCCACTTGCTAAGGAAAAGTTCCTCTCTTGCAGCGCTCGTGAAGAACGCACTCAGGAGCTGCCAGTACACAAAAATAACCACCGGGCCTGAATAGATACGCAACAACGCTAGAAAAGTGCGTGAGTGAAGCCCCGCCCATCGTGGGCGTTAACAAACACGGAACCTGGGAGCACCGGAAAAAAACTCTAAACCACTCTCACACAAAGTTTGCACAACTCCTACAGCCCCAGCGTCAGCCACATACCAATAAAGGCAAAGCCCACTATTACACCCATAATCTATTTTTAAATAGGAATGTAAATGTCCCAGTGCTTCTGGCCAAAAAACTGCCCGACTGTC